>NC_138962.1:128537500-128562500 GCF_055761805.1 Camellia sinensis
CTAGAAACTAATTAGCTCAGACAACCAATTGTTTTCATAACCTTAAGTGGGGAAGTAGAACTCAAACTAACCTTGCTTTGCCTCTAAGAAAGAGAATTTTCTGAGTAATTCTAGCTTAACAGTATTAGTTTAACTTAAGCACCTCATTTAAGGTTTCTGACTCACCTAACTGTTCAATTCTCAAGACCGAAATTGTGAATTTGAACTCCCTTTCATTTTCTTCCTATTTCTCTTTCTTTTCTCTGACTTTCTCTTCTATCTCTGAAGAAGATAGTTTATCTAGAAGTTTCTCTGTCCTTCACCTTCCTTCTTTCTTTTGTTGCAGGAACTAATTTGCTTTGGCAACTAACTGTTTTATACGCTTAAGTGGCCAAGTTTAACTCAAACTAATCTTGCTTGGCCTCTAATAAAGAGATTTTTCTGAGTAATTTTAGTTTAACGGTATTAGTTTAATCTAAGCACCTCATTTAAGGTTTTCTAAATCATCTAAGTCTTCAATTCCCAAGTCCAAAGGGATGAATTTGAATTTCTTTTGATTTTCTTCCTCTTTCTCTACCATTTCCCAGACTTTCTCTTCTAGCTCTCAAGAAGAAAGTTTCTCTACAACTTTCTCCGTCCTTCTCTCTTTTGTTCTAGAAACTAATCAGCTTAGCTAACTAATTGTTTCATAAGCTTAAGTGGCCAAATTTAACTTAGACTAACCTTGCTTAGCCTCTAAGAAAGAGAATTTTATGTGTAATTGTAGCTTAACGATATTTAAGGTTTTCTAAATCACATAAGTGTTCAATTCTCAAGTCAAAAATGATGAAGTTGAATTTCCTTTGTTTTTTTTCCTATTTCACTTTCCTTTCTCTAACTCTCTCTTCTATCTCTCAAAAACAAAGTTTCGCCGTAACTTTCTCTGTCCTTCTTTCTTTTTTTCTAGATACTAACTAGCTTAGGTAACTAATTGTTTCGTAAGCTTAATAATTGGCCAAGTTTAACTCAAACTAACTTTGCCTAGCCCATAAGAAAGGGAATTTTTTGTATAACTATAGCTTAATCATGTTAGTTTTTTTGGGTGGATATTAATCATGTTAGTTTAACTTAAGCAACCCATTAAATATATTCTAAATCACCTTAGTGTTCAACTCTCACGTCCAAAATGATGAATTTGAATTCCCTTTGATTCTTTTTTGTTTTCTTTTCCTTTCTATTTCTCATTCTTTTCTCTAGCTTTCTCTTCTAGCTCTCAAGAAGATAGTTTATCTGTATCTTTCTCCGTCCATCATCTTCCTTCTCCCTTTTGTTCTAGAAACAAATTAGCTTAGGTAACTAATTGTTTCATCAACTTAAGTGCCCAAGTTTAAGTCAAACTAATTTTCCTTAGCCTCTAGCGAAGAGAATTGTCTGAGTAATTGTAGTTCAACGATATTAATTTATAACTTAAACACCTCATTTATGGTAATCACCTAAGTGTTCAATTGTCAAGTCCGAAAGGATGAATTTGAATTCCGGTTGATTTTCTTCCAATTTCTCTTTCTTTTCTATGACTTTCTCTTCTTGCTCTCAAGAAGAAAGTTTCCCTGTTACTTTCTCCGTGCCTCTCCTTCCTTCTCTCTTTTGTTCTAAGAACTAATTAGGCTTGGTAAATAATTGTTTCATAAGCTTAAGTGACCGAGTTTAACTGAAACTAATCTTGCTTAGCATCTAAGATACAGAATTTTCTAAGCAATTTTCTACGTCCTTCTCACTCCTTCTCTCTTTCATTCTAGAAACTAATTAGCTTAGTCATAAACTTAGGTCGCCAAGTCTGACTCGAACTAATCTTGCATAATCTCTAAGAAATAGAATTTTCCGAGTAATTGTAGCTTAACGATATTGGTTTAACTTTAGTACCTCAGTTAAGATTTTCTAAATCCCATAAGTGCAAGCCCAAAAGGTTGAATTTTAATTCCCTTTCATTGTCTTCCTGTTTCTCTTTCTATTCCTTGACTTTCTCTTCTAGCTCTCAAGAAGAAAGTTTCTCGGTTACTTTCTCTGCCCTTCTCCTTCGTTCTCTCTTTTGTTCTAGAAACTAATTAGCTCAGACAACCAACTGTTTTCATAACCTTAAGTGGGGAAGTAGAACTCAAACTAACCTTGCTTTGCCTCTAAGAAAGAGAATTTTCTGAGTAATTCTAGCTTAACAGTATTAGTTTAACTTAAGCACCTCATTTAAGGTTTCTGACTCACCAAACTATTCAATTCTCAAGACCGAAATTGTGAATTTCAACTCCCTTTGATTTTCTTCCTATTTCTCTTTCTTTTCTCTAACATTCTCTTCTATCTCTGAAGAAGATAGTTTATCTAGAAGTTTCTCTGTCTTTCACCTTCCTTCTTTCTTTTGCTCCAGGAACTAATTTGCTTTGGCAACTAATTGTTTCATAAGCTTAAGTGGCCAAGTTTAACTCAAACTAATCTTGCTTGGCCTCTAACAAAGAGATTTTTCTGAGTAATTCTAGTTTAACGATATTAGTTTAATCTAAGCACCTCATTTATGGTTTTCTAAATCATCTAAGTCTTCAATTCTCAAGTCCAAAAGGATGAATTTGAATTTCTTTTGATTTTCTTCCTCTTTCTCTTCCATTTCCCAGACTTTCTCTTCTAGCTCTCAAGAAGAAAGTTTCTCTACAACTTTCTCCGTCCTTCTCTCTTTTGTTCTAGAAACTAATCAGCTTAGCTAACTAATTGTTTTATAAGCTTAAGTAGCCAAGTTTAACTCAGACTAACCTTGCTTAGCCTCTAAGAAAGAGAATTTTATGTGTAATTGTAGCTTAACAATATTTAAGCTGTTCTGAATCACCTAAGTGTTCAATTCTCAAGTCAAAAATGATGAAGTTGAATTTCCTTTGTTTCTTTTCCTATTTCTCTTTCCTTTCTCTGACTCTCTCTTCTAGCTCTCAAGAACAAAGTTTCGCTGTTGCTTTCTTTGTCCTTCTTTCTTTTTTTCTAGATACTAATTAGCTTAGGTAGCTAACTGTTTCGTAAGCTTAATAATTGGCCAAGTTTAACTCAAACTAATCTTGCCTATCCTATAAGAAAGGGAATTTTCTGTGTAACTATAGCTTAATCATGTTAGTTTAACTTAAGCAACCCATTAAATATTTTCTCATTCACCTTAGTGTTCAACTCTCATGTCCAAAATGATGAATTTGAATTCCCTTTGATTCTTTTTTGTTTTTTTTTTCCTTTCTATTTCTCATTCTTTTCTCTAACTCTCTCTTATAGCTCTCAAGAAGATAGTCTATCTGTATCTTTCTCTGTCCATCTTCTTCCTTCTCCCTTTTGTTCTAGAAACTAATTAGCTTAGGTAACTAACTCTTTCATCAGCTTAAGTGCCCAAGTTTAAATAAAACTAATTTTCCTTAGCCTCTAACGAAGAGAATTGTTTGAGTAATTGTAGTTCAACGATATTAATTTATAACTTAAACACCTCATTTATGGTTTTCTAAATCACCTAAGTGTTCAATTGTCAAGTCCGAAAGGATGAATTGGAATTCCGGTTGATTTTCTTCCAATTTCTCTTTCTTCTCTATGACTTTCTCTTCTTGCTCTCAAGAAGAAAGTTTCTCTGTAACTTCCTCCGTTCCTCTCCTTCCTTCTCTCTTTTGTTCTAAAAACTAATTAGGCTTGGTAAATAATTGTTTCATAAGCTTAAGTGACCGAGTTTAACTGAAACTAATCTTGCTTAGCTTCTAAGATACAGAATTTTCTAAGCAATTGTAACTTAACTATACTCGTTTAAGTTAAGTACCTCATTTATGGTTTTCTAAATCAACTGAGTGTTCAATTCTCAAGTCAGAAAGGATGAATTTGAATTCTTTTCGATTTTCTTCATATTTCCCCTTCTTTGCGCTAACCTCTTTTTTTATTTTTTTTCCAGCTCCGGAGAAGGAAATTTCTCTATAACTTTCTCCGTCCCTCTCCTTCCTCCTCTCTCTTTTGTTCTACGTACTCATTAGCTTAGGTAACAAATTGTTTTATAAGCTTAAGTGGCCAAGTTTAACTCAAGCTAATCTTGCTTAGCCACTAAGATAGCAAACTTTCTGAGTTATTGTAGCTTAACGATATTAGTTTAACATAAGCACCTCATTTAAGATTTTCTAAATCACCAAGGTATTCAATTCTCAATTTCACAAAACTTGAATTCTTTGAATTTCCTCCTATTTCTCTTTCTTTTCTCTAACTTCTCTTCTAGCTCTCAAGAAGGAAAGTTTCTTTGTAACTCTCTCCGTCCTTCTGCTTCCTTCTCTCTTTTGTTCTAGAAACTAATTAGCTTAGGTGAGTAATTGTTTCATAACCCTAAGTGGCGAAGTTTAACACAAATATCCTTGCTTGGCCTCTAAGAAAGAGAATTTTCTGTAGCTCAATGATATTAGTTTAATATAAGAACTTCATTTAAGGTTTTTGAAATCGCCTAAATGTTCAATTTTCGAGTCCAAAAGGTTGAATTTGAATTCCCTTTGATTTTCTTCCTATTTCTCTTTCTTTGCTCTAACTTTCTCTTCGAGCTCTCAAGAAGAAAGTTTCTCTGTAATTCTCTCCTTTTGATTAAGTGGCCAATTTTAACTCAAACTAAGCCCTTTAAGAAATGGAATTTTTTGAGTACTTGTAGCTTAACGATACTAGTTTCACATAAGCACCACATATAAGGTTTTCTAAATCACCTACGTGTTCAAATCTCAAGCCAAAAAATAATGAATTTGAATTCCTTTTGATTTTCTGCATATTTCTCTTTCTTTTCTATAACTTTCTCCGCTAGCCCACAAGATGAAATTTCTCTGCAACTTTCTCCGTCCTTCTCCTACCTTCTTTCTTTTGTTCTACAAACTGATTAGGTTTGGTAACTAATTGTTTCATAAGCTTAAGTGGCCAAGTTTAACTCAAACTAATCTTGCTTAGGCTCTAAGAAAGTTTCTCTGTAACTTTCTACGTCCTTCTCACTCATTCTCTCTTTCATTCTAGAAACTAATTAGCTTAGTCATAAACTTAGGTCGCCAAGTCTGACTCGAACTAATCTTGGATAATCTCTAAGAAATAGAATTTTTCGAGTAATTGTAGCTTAACGATATTGGTTTAACTTAAGCACCTCATTTAAGGTTTTCTAAATCACATAAGTGCAAGCCCAGAAGGTTGAATTTGAATTCCCTTTTATTATCTTCCCGTTTCTCTTTCTTTTCCTTGACTTTCTCTTCTAGCTCTCAAGAAGAAAGTTTCTCGGTTATTTTCTCTGCCCTTCTCCTTCGTTCTCTCTTTTGTTCTAGAAACTAATTAGCTCAGACAACCAATTGTTTTCATAACCTTAAGTGGGGAAGTAGAACTCAAACTAACCTTGCTTTGCCTCTAAAAAACAGAATTTTCTTAGTAATTCTAGCTTAACAGTATTAGTTTAACTTAAGCACCTCATTTAAGGTTTCTGACTCACCTAACTGTTTAATTCTCAAGACCGAAATTGTGAATTTGAACTTCCTTTGATTTTCTTCCTTTTTTTTTTTTTTTTTTTTGGGTAAGTAAGTCATAAAATAAAGACAATGAAATTTACACGTTTACAAGGGGCATACCCCAGGCACGCCCAACAACAAATAAAAAAACAAATATAACCGACATAAACTACCACTACAACCCCTAAAAATAGGGGGGACGAGCAAGAACAATAGAAATACAGAAAAACCCCAACTCTACCCATATATCCTCTTTGTCCTCAAGTAACCCCTACCATCAGAGATAATAGATGGGAACTTGAGGTGGATATATGGGCAGAGATATACACAAAATAACACCACTAAGCTAATAAACAAAAACAGACACTGACCAAACCACAACCCTCAAGCCGAGTCAAAGATAATAATCAACCCCACAAGCCCCCAGTCTCTACTGCAGATAAAACATGGAATCCAATAAGTAGCCCACTCCTCATAGCCGTGACATCCAAGCCACTTAACCCAAGCCATGACGGAGGATAAGATCTACCCCATGAGAAATCCCAGCAGAGTCACATGAAGATAGCACGATCAAAAAACCATAAGCCACGGACCAGGGAGTTGAAGTGAAAAGACAGTAGCCCCTCAGCAACAAACCAATACACAGCCAACAAAATCATGAGATCAATCATCACACCCCCCAGTCCCATCCTTGGTAGATCACAAGCCTCAAACCCCACGGCAGTGGGCCCTACACTCCATGTCAGGCGTGGTAATACGACCAATTAGGACGGGTCACATGAAAACAAGAAGCAACCAGAAAATCGGTAGCTATCCTCCCGCTCATTTCCCAGTCTCTAACTCGGTTGGTTATCAAACCACTGTTCCCCATAGCAGTGACTCCCCAATCACTCTTGGCGGAGATGGCTCAAAACCACCCTCATATCGAGTCACATGAGGATCACACAATCAATCATCATAAAATCATTAACTATAAACGATTCGCTGCCAAGAGTCTAAACAAAAGAATAACCACAATGAACCCAATAATAGAGCCCATCTGTCCCAAATATAGTAGCCCAAAAAAATGGCCACTAATATCACCCAAGAATCGGCCCAAAAATAGCATATCCACGTGCACCAAGCAAGGCAGCCCATGAACTGCCCATAGTGGGAAACAAGGGGCCCACCACCCATTACCAAAATAATACCCAGCCCAAGCAAAATAGTCAACGAAAAGCCCACTGAAAAGTTGGCCACCCCAAATGCTTCTCACCGAATGACATCATCAAAACCCACTTAATCAGAATGCCCAGCCAATATATAAATATATATTAAGATATTTATATATATAGAAGGCTACAAAAAAAAAAAAACCAACGGTTAACAAAGATAGCCCACGGTCCCACATGCCTATGTGCTGTCGAACATAGGTGATAGAAAAGAGAACCACGCGGGGCCCACCAACACCACCAATTTCCAAATTAGCGGCAAAGCACAATTCAAACCAAAATATATATATAAAATATTGGGGAGTCACTGCTATGGGGAATAGTGGTTCGATAACTAGCCGAGTTAGAGACTAGGAGATGAGCGGGAGGTTAGCTACCGGTTTTCTGGTCGCTTCGTGTCTTCATATGACCCATCCTAATTGATCGTATTGCCACGCCTGACATGGAGTGAAGGGCACACTGCCGTGGGGTTTGAGGCTTGTGATCTACCAAGGTAGGGACTGGGGGATGTGATGATTGATCTCATGCTTTGTTGGCTATGTATTGGTTTGTTGTTGCGGGCTATTGTTTTTTCACTACAACTCTCAAGACTGTGGCTTATGGTTACTGATCGTGCTAGCTTCATGTGACTCTGTTGGGATTTCTCGTGGGATAGATTTTTTCCTCTGTCACGGTTTTGGTTAAGTGGTTTGGATGTCACGGTTGTGAGGAGTGGGACGCTTATTGGATTTCATGTGTTTATCTGCAGTAGAGACTGGGGGCATGTGGGGTTGGTTATCACCTTAGTTTCGGCTTGAGGGTTGTTGTTTTGTTTTGTTGTTTTGTGAGTATGTCTGTTGTGTTTTACAAGTTTTATGGTGCTTATTTGTTTCTTTGCCCATATATCCACCCCAAGTATCCTTCTATTATCTCTGATGGTAGGGCTTACTTGGGGACAAAAAGGATATATGGGCATAGTTGGGTTTTTTTGTTGTTTATATCCCCTCTTCTCTTAGGGGGTGCAGTGGTAGTTTCTGTTGGTTATGTAATTGTTTTTTTTATTTGTTGTTGGGCGTGCCTGGGGTATGCCCCTTGTAAACTTGTAAATTTCATTGTCTTTATTTTATGACTTACTTACCCAAAAAAAAAAAAAAATTTGAATTCCTTTTGATTTTCTTCATATTTCTCTTTCTTTTCTATAACTTTCTCTGCTAGCCCACAAGAAGAAATTTCTCTACAACTTTCTCCGTCCTTCTCCTACCTTCTTTCTTTTGTTCTACGAACTAATTAGGTTTGGTAACTAATTGTTTCATAAGCTTAAGTGGCCAAGTTTAACTCAAACTAATCTTGCTTAGCCTCTAAGAAAGCTTCTCTGTAACTTTCTACGTCCTTTCTCATTCCTTCACTCTTTTATTCTAGAAACTAATTAGCTTAGTCATAAACTTAGGTCGCCAAGTCTGACTCGAACTAATCTTGCATAGCCTCTAAGAAATAGAATTTTCTGAGTAATTGTAGCTTAACAATATTGGTTTAACTTAAGCACCTCATTTAAGGTTTTCTAAATCACCTAAGTGCAAGCCCAAAAGGTTGAATTTGAATTCCCTTTTATTATCTTCCTGTTTCTCTTTCTTTTCTCTGACTTTCTCTTAATAATTGGCCAAGTATAACTCAAACTAATCTTGCCTAGCGTGTAAGAAAGGGAATTTTTTTTTTTTTGGGTGAGTAAGTCATAAAATAAAAACAATGAAGTGTACAAGTTTACAAGGGGCATACCCCAGGCACGCCTAACGACAAAAAAAATTGACAATTACAAAATCTACGTAATACGAACACTGCAACCCCCAAAGGAAATGGGGAAGAGAAACAACCCAATCCGCGGAAGAACAATAGAAAACAACAAAACCCAACTTTGCCCATATATCCTTTTTATTCCCCAAGTAACCCCTACCATCAAAGATAATAGATGGTAACTTGGGGTGGATATATGGGCAAAGATACAAATAAACACCACAGTACTAGTTAAACATAACATACATACACATAAAGCTGCAACCCACAAGCCCGAACCAAATGGATAGCCACCCCCACAAGCCGCCAGTCTCATCCACAGATAAACACATGGAGTCCAATAAGCATCCCACTCGTCACAGCTGTGACATCCTAGCCACTAACCAAAGCCATGACGGAGGAAAAAATCCACCCCACGATAAATCCCGACAGAGTCACATGAAGCTAGCATGAGCAGTAACCATAATCATAAGGGGAAGAAAGTAGAGCCTCTCTCTCTAGAATCTAGAGAGAGAAAGCTCCCCCCGGTGGTGATTGTCTGGCACAGCACTGGCCAGTTGTGTTAGCTCCTCTTGCCATTAATCTATGGGAGAGTGAGTTTTGTATTTGAGCTTTCTACCGCTCCTTGTGAGAGGTGGAGTGTTATCGATCTCGGTTTTCTGTATTCGTGAGGGATTGTTGTGGAAAAGTCATGGGTTTTAATTAGTCCAGTCCGGCAATCCTTTGGCATGGTCGGTTTGTGTTATTCTTGGTTGAGTAACTATTGTTACTGTTTGCTGGGTTCGTGTGTTAAGTTTGTGGACCAAATCCATGGTGTGCGTCGTTGTTTGCTACAGGAGTGTGTAACTCCGTTGTGCTTCGTGGTGGTGTCCGTCGGTGTACAAGTCTTGTTCCAGAGTCTTCGTCGACTGGGCAAGTCACTGGTGCTGGGGTCTACTCCAACGTGTGCTGTTTCTCTGTTTCAACGCGAGGTTGACGGGCGTTGGGTTCTACCCTGGCGTGTACTGTTTCTTTGCTCCGGTGCTGGTTTCTATCGGCTATGAGCACTTTCAGGTGCATGTGATGGGATGGTTATCTATTCTGGGAGTTGTAGCCAGCTATGTATGCGTCGCTGGCAGGTCTGAGCTGGTATGGCAAGTGTTCGCCGGGGATGATGGATTATATTTCCAATGGTATTTACTACCGGCGTTGTTTTGTTCGTATTTGGTTACTACGGTAATGCCGTAGCGGTTCCCGCGCTGGTGTTGGGGTTCCTCATTGGGTTCTTTCTTCCGGCGTTGGGTGTGGGTGTTTAGTCGGAGTTGATGACTGGCTTTCTTGTTGTGAGAACGGTGGCAGCTCCGGCCATGGCAGTTTTCACGGCGTGACGGTTACGTGTGGTCTGGCGCGTGGACGTTGGTATTGTGTTTTCCGCCAAAGCTGCTGAATAAGCTTTGCTAATGTTCTGCTCATGGATAGCACGTGGGTCTTGGGGCAGATGGCTGGTCATTTCTTGATTGGGTGTCGTGCAGATTTCCATCAACTTTTACATGGAGCTGATTTGGGGAAGGTAAAAGATTTCCAACTTTATATATATATTTATATATATATATTTTGGTTGTTGACTAAGGTTTTGGTGGGAGCTTAATGGTCTGGGCAGCTGGGCCCACTTGGTAATTTTATTCCAAGTTTGGGGCGTGAAATGGTTGTGGCAGTGGGTAAATTTTGGCCCACGGCTTTTGTGGGCTCATGTGTAGCTTAGATGGGGCTATGCGTTTGTGGCAGTGGGTAAATTTTTGGCCCACGGCTTTTGTGTGATTTTTTTCAGCAGATTGGGCTATGCGTTTTGGGTTTGTTTAAGTGGGTATTTTGCGCTCATCTATTTCTGTTTAGCCTCACTGCAGTGGTTTACCAATTATAGTTGATTTTTTATTTTGATTAATCGTGTGATCCTCATGTGACTCGATACGAGGTGAGTTTTGAGCCATCTCCGCCAAGAGTGATTGAGGGGTCACTGCTATGGGGAATAGTGGTTCGATGACTTGCTGAGTTAGAGACTGGGAGACGAGCGGGAGGATAGCTACCAGTTTATGGTTGCTTCTTGTCTTCATGTGACCCTTTCTAATTGATTATATTGCCACGCCTGACATGGAGTGAAGGGCACACTGCCGTGGGGTTTGAGGCTTGTGATCTACCAAGATAGGGACTGGGGGATGTGATGTTTGATCTTATGCGATTTTTGACTATGTATTGGGCTATTGCTGTGGGGCTATTATTTTTTGCTACAACTCCATAGACCGTTGATGATGGTTACTGCTCGTGCTAGCTTCATGTGACTCTGTCGGGATGTGTCATGGGATAGATTTTTTCCTCTGTCATGGCTTTGGTTAAGTGGCTATGATGTCACGGCTGTGAGGAGTGGAAGGCTTACTGGATTCCATGTGCTCATCTTCGGTAGAGACTAGCGGCTTGTGGGGGTGGCTATCCTTTTTGATCGGGCTTGTGGGTTGCAGCTTTGTGTGTTGTTTGTTATGTTTAAATAGCTTTGTGGTGTTTGTTTGTACCTTTGCCCATATATCCACCCCAAGTTACCATCTATTATCTCTGATGGTAGGGGTTACTTGGGGACAAAAGGATATTTGGGCAAAGTTGGGTTATGTTCTTTCTCTGTTGTTCTTGTGTTTCTCCCCCTATCTTATGGGGTGCTTCAGTAGTTTATGTTGGTTATGTAATCGTTTATTTATTTGTTGTTGGGTGTACCTGGGGTATGCCCCTTGTAAACTTGTATATTTCATTGTCTTTATTTTATGACTTACTTACCCAAAAAAAAGTAACCATAATCAACGGCCTTGGGAGTTGAAGCAAAAAACAATAGCCCCACAGCAACAGACCAATACATAGCCAAAAAATCGCAGAAGATCAATCATCACATCCCCCAGTCCCTTCCTTGGTAGATCACGTGCCTCAAACCCCACGGCAGTGTGCCCTTCACTCGATGTTAGGCGTGGCAATATATAATCAATTAGGATGGGTCACATGAAGATAAGAAGCAACCATAAACCGGTAGCTATCCTCCCGCTCATCTCCCAGTCTCTAACTCAGCTTGTCATCGAACCACTATTCCCCAAAGCAGTGGCCCCTCAATCACTCTAGGCAAAGATGGCTCAAAACTCACCTCGTATCGAGTCACATGAGGATCACACGATCAATCAAAATGAAGAAATCAACTATAAATGGTCTGCTGCAAAGTGGCTAAACAAAAATATATGAGCTCACCAATATATAAATATATGCACTCAGTCCAAAAGCAAATTCAATGAGCCCAAATAATCCAACATCAAACCAAAAATTACGGCCCACTAGCCATAATTGATCCGTGGCCTAACAAGCCCCACTACAAACCAACACAATAACCAGTAACCCACCAAGTTAAATGTATATATATAAAATATATATACAAACTCCTCTTGCCCCACATCAGCTCAAAAACGTGATTGATAATAGAACCAAAGCCCACTATTTGAAAGTGGCGGGACCCATCTCAAAGAAATCACAAACAAAACCATGTGCTGCACAAAACCGTGGGCCAAAAAATATCTCCCATGTGCAAAAGGGGCCCACGAATTTGACTAAGCATATATTATATATAAACATAAATATTTATATATAAATATATAAAAGACAAACCAGCCATAACATCTCATCACCTTGAAAACAAGACCTTCCCCACGTGGCCCACTCACACTATTTTTGCACCCACTAAATACCATTAAAACAAATATTCACCCATATATATATATATATATATAAAAAGGGGAAACAGCTGTTTAACATACCAACGCAAAAGTGGGCGGGAAACTGTGCGTGCGTCCCTCTGCCCCAAAAGCACACCCAACGCACCAGCTATACTTGTAACCAGCCGCACAGAGGCGCGTCCACACCACAACTTCTTCTTCCATACACACAGCGCACGGGCTGGTTACACCAGCAGCTGAATCACGGAGAACCCATAACTGAAGGAGCAAGAAAGCACCGCCACCAACACTTGCCGTGCTAAACGGTGGCTCCGCCGAATGAACACTGGCGACACCATGCAGACCACCCATGCACTTGAGCTCCAACGCCGAAACCATGCTACCATTGTTGAAGCTTGAGGCTAACAATCAACACCAACACCACCGGCGGCACAAGACCACCAGCGGCACAAAACATACTGAGTATACAGAGCAAACCAGCCATGGCGCCACCCTCAGCCGGAGCCCATCAAACCCAGAATACACACCTGGAGATCATCCCTCTCTCTCTAAGGCTATAAAAAGACGAAGAGAGAGAGATTAGCAACAAAAAAACAGAGCTCAATGCAGAGACCACACCCTTACTGGAGAAATAATCCAGTGCACAAAACAGCCAGACCACCACTGCCAGCCTGCAATACCAACAGCGACCACCATTACATGCGATTCTCTCTCTCCTACAAACTAAGTTCGTACTCAGAGAAGCAAAGAACCATGGACCCAGCTCTAGGACACTGAACCATAAATCCAGCACATGGACATTGAAGCTGCAAGGAACCATAAACAACTGGCTAAACATCAGCAGAAACATCAAGCAAATCATATGACCACATTAAAATCACACAGAACACTTTCTCCCTCAAGCGTGAGGGAGATAACCGGAACAGTACTCCATTTTCACTCCGGGGGAGCTTTCTCTCTCTACAATCTAGAGGGAGAGGCTCTACTTTCTTCCCCTCATTTAGTGTTCTGTGTGATTTTCTGTGTAACTATAGCTTAATCATGTTAGTTTAACTTAAGCAACCCATTAAATATTTCTAAATCACCTTAGTGTTCAATTCTCACGTCCAAAATTATGAATTTGAATTTCCTTTGATTCTTTTTTTCTTTTCTTTTTTTTCCTTTCTATTTCTCATTCTTTTCTCTAACTTTCTCTTCTACCTCTCAAGAAGATAGTTCATCTGTATCTTTCTCTGTCCATCTTCTTCCTTCTCCCTTTTGTTCTAGAAACTAATTAGCTTAGGTAACTAACTGTTTCATCAGCTTAAGTGCCCAAGCTTTAATCAAACTAATTTTCCTTAGCCTCTAACTAAGAGAATTGTCTGAGTAATTGTAGTTCAACGATATTAATTTATAACTTAAACACCTCATTTATGGTTTTCTAAATCACCTAAGTGTTCAATTGTCAAGTCCGAAAGGATGAATTTGAATTCCGGTTGATTTTCTTCAAATTTCTCTTTCTTTTCTATGACTATCTCTTCTTGCTCTCAAGAAGAAAGTTTCTCTGTAACTTCCTCCGTCCCTCTCCTTCCTTCTCTCTTTTTTGTTCTAAGAACTAATTAGGCTTGGTAAATAATTGTTTCATAAGCTTAAGTGACCGAGTTTAACTAAAACTAATCTTGCTTAGCTTCTAAGATACAAAATTTTCTAAGCAATTGTCACTTAACGATACTCGTTTAAGTTAAGTACCTCATTTATGGTTTTCTAAATCAACTGAGTATTCAATTCTCAAGTCAGAAAGGATGAATTTGAATTCTTTCGATTTTCTTCATATTTCCCCTTCTTTGCACTAACCTTTTTTTTTTTTCCAGCTCCGAAGAAGGAAGTTTCTCCGTAACTTTCTCCGTCCCTCTCCTTCCTCCTCTCTCTTTTGTTCTACGTACTCATTAGCTTAGGTAACAAATTGTTTCATAAGCTTAAGTGGCCAAGTTTAACTCAATCTAATCTTGCTTAGCCACTAAGATAGCGAACTTTCTGAGTAATTGTAGCTTAATGATATTAGTTTAACATAAGCACCTCATTTAAGATTTTCTAAATCACCAAGGTATTCAATTCTCAATTTCACAATAATTGAATTTGAATTCTCTTTGAATTTCCTCCTATTTCTCTTTGTTTTCTCTAACTTCTCTTCTAGCTCTCAAGAAGGAAAGTTTCTCTGTAACTCTCTCCGTCCTTCTGCTTCCTTCCCACTTTTGTTCTAGAAACTAATTCGCTTAGGTGAGTAATTGTTTCATAACCCTAAGTGGCAAAGTTTAACTCAAACTATCCTTGCTTGGCCTCTAAGAAAGAGAATTTTCTGAGTAATTATAGCTCAACGATATTAGTTTAATATAAGAACTTCATTTAAGGTTTTTGAAATCGCCTAAGTGTTCAATTCTCGAGTCCAAAAGGTTGAATTTGAATTCCCTTTGATTTTCTTCCTATTTCTCTTTCTTTGCTCTAACTTATCTTCGAGCACTCAAGAAGAAAGTTTCTCTGTAACTCTCTCCTTCCTTCTCCTTCTTTGTCCTTTGGTTCCAGAAACAAATTAGTTGTGGTACCTAATTGTTTCATAAGCTTAAGTGGCCAAGTTTAACACAAACTAATCTCGCTTACCCTCTAAGAAAGAGAATTTTCTTAGTGATTTCAGCTTCACGATATTAGTTTTACTTCGGCAACTCATTTGACGATTTCTAAATCACCTAAGTGTTTAATTCTCAAGTCAAAAAGGATGAATTTGAATTTCCATTTTGTTCCAATTTCTCTTTCTTTGCTCTTACTTTGTCTTCTACCTCTCAAGAAAATAGTTTCTCCGTAACTTTCTCCATCCTTCTCCTTCCTTCTCTCTCTTGTTCTAGAAACTAATTAGCTTAGGCAACTAATTGTTTCATAGGATTAAGTGGCCAAGTTTAACTCAAACTAAGGCCTCTACGAAATGGAATTTTTTGAGTAATTGTAGCTTAACGATACTAGTTTCACTTAAGCACCACATATAAGGTTTTTTAAATCACCTACATGTTCAAATCTCAAGCCAGAAAATGATGAACTTGAATTCCTTTTGATTTTCTTCATATTTCTCTTTGTTTTCTAGAACTTTCTCTGCTAGCCTATAAGAAGAAATTTCTCTGCAACTTTCTCCGTCCTTCTCCTGCCTTCTTTCTTTTGTTATACGAACTAATTAGGTTTGGTAACTAATTGTTTCGTAAGCTTAAGTGGCCAAGTTTAACGCAAACTAATCTTGCTTAGCCTCTAAGAAAGTTTCTTTGTAACTTTCTACGTCCTTCTCATTCCTTCTCTCTTTTAGTCTAGAAACTAATTAGCTTAGTCATAAACTTAGGTCGCCAAGTCTGACTCGAACTAATCTTGCATAGCCTCTGAGAAATAGAATTTTCTGAGTAATTGTAGCTTAACGATATTCGTTTATTCACCTAAGTGCAAGCCCAAAAGGTTGAATTTGAATTCCCTTTTATTATCTTCCTGTTTCTCTTTCTTTTCTCTGACTTTCTCTTCTAGCTCTCAAGACGAAAGTTTCTCTGTTACTTTCTCTGCCCTTCTCCTGCGTTCTCTCCTTTGTTCTAGAAACTAATTAGCTTAGACAACCAATTGTTTTCATAACCTTAAGTGGGAAAGTTGAACTCAAACTAACCTTGCTTTGCCTCTAAGAAAGAGAATTTTCCGAGTAATTCTAGCTTAACAGTATTAGTTTAACTTAAGCACCTCATTTAAGGTTTCTGACTCACCTAACTGTTCAATTCTCAAGACCGAAAGTGTGAATTTGAACTCTCTTCGATTTTCTTCTTATTTCTCTTTCTTTTCTCTGACTTTCTCTTCTGTCTCTCAAGAAGATAGTTTATCTGGAAGTTTCTCTGTCCTTCACCGTCCTTCTCTGAAGAGGATAGTTTATCTGGAAGTTTCTCTGTCCTTCACCTTCCTTCTTTCTTTTGTTCCAGGAACTAATTTGCTTAGGCAACTAATTGTTTCATAAGCTTAAGTGGCCAAGTTTAACTCAAACTAGTCCTTCACCGTCCTTTTCTGAACAGGTTCAGCAGCAATTTGTAAGGTGGGATTGCTCCTGGCAGTTTCTCTCGGATGGTTATTGGATCTGGGCTTTGGCGGCAAGAAGGTTGCTGTTGGTGGCTATCTCTGGGCATTGACAGCAATCTGTGCCGGGGTCTGCCTGGTGGTATGTAGGTGGCTGCAATCAGCGCCCCTCTTTGGCGTTGTACGCTGTGTGGATCTACTCTTTGGTGATGGCTGCAAGTTGCGCCTTGCCTAGGCATTTCCGTGGGTTCACAAGCTATCTTCAATTCTTTTATTTCTCTCTTGCTGTGGAGGAGTGGTGGCTGTATGCTGTTCAGTTTTGGGTGGCAGTTGGCAGGGTGTGTAGGTACCATGGTGATGGCTGCTTCAAGCGCCTTGCTATGCTACTAGTGGGAGCTAATCAGTGGTCTTTCTTTTTATTTTTATTTGTTCATAATTGTAGTTTGCAGTTTGCCTACTCCTACGGGTTGTGTAGGAGGTTTCATGTGTACTTTGGTGTCTCGTGTAACAGGTTTTTTGAGCTATTCGGTAGGATGGGCCCCTCTTGGTTCATCAATTCGGTTTGCTTGGGTTACTATTTTTGTATTATTTTTATTTTGTTACAGGTGCCTACCCCTACGGGTTGTGTAGGGAGGTTTTGTGGGTGTGATGGTGCCCATCCCTACGGGTTGTGTAGGGAGTTTTGGACTGTTGTAGTGGTGCTTGTTGGTTGCTGGTTTTGTCTTTTGTACAGGTCCCTATTCATCATAGGATATGGCCTTTGTACAGTTTGCATGGCTAAGTTTTCCTTTGGCTCTCCTAATTTTCGGATGTAGCTCCTAGGTTTGGTCTAGTGTTTTATTTTGTTTTTCTTTGGGCTTCGGGTCTGTGGGCTGAGGCTCGTGTTGTTTTCTGTTGTTAGGGCCTGGGGTATGCCCCTTGTATTTTTGTAAATCTTTCTGTTTTATATTATTTCTTATTCACCCAAAAAAAAAAAAAAAAAAAATCTTGCTTGGCCTCTAATAAAGAGATTTTTCTGAGTAATTCTAGTTTAACGATATTAGTTTAATCTAAGCACCTCATTTAAGGTTTTTTTAAATCATCTAAGTCTTCAATTCTCAAGTCCAAAATGATGAATTTGAATTTCTTTTGATTTTCTTTGTGACGCCCTAAAAAATATAACATTAAACCCAACAATATAAACATGCATTTATATATAAAAGATCCACATTCTTCAACTCATCAGAGTATTTCATTACAAAAGTATTACATGTTAACAACAAAAGCAAATGCTCTACGGGCTTACAGCTTTCCAAGTTAACACTTGGTTACAAAAGAGAGTACTAACTCAATTACACATTAAGCCCTTGGCCTGAATTTACATGTAATACATCAAAAGGAAATAAGACAACAAAAGTCTATCCGTCTCTAGCCTCCCAAGCCATGTCCTTGGAGGTGGCATGCTACCTGTACCTGAAAATGATGTTCTCATATAGGGTGAGCCACAGCCCAGTAGAAACATACTAAACCGACTATGAACAATGCCTAAAAGATTGGCAACTGATAGATGGTCAATACTTACACTTCCATTTACATCTTATTACAATTCCATGACAGCCAAGTCTATGTTATAATTCGCTTTCCATTTCTTATTCAACTTTGAGTTTGAAAACAAGGCTCAGTACTCTGGCCAAAATATTTGATGAGATTATAGTTCATCACTAGAACACTTTCGAAATTCAAGGTGGTGGTGGTGGTGGATATCCACAAAAAAAAAAAAAAAATTCAAGGTGGATACACATTTTGGTGTTGTATCAATAACACATAAACTACTTCCATACTTCGCAAATGATGATGATATACATTTTAATGCTATATCAAATTCAACAAACTTTTCAATAGATAAGCATATGAGCTATATCACTACTACAACAGATAAGCATATGAGCTATATCAATACTTCAACAGATAAGCATATTAGCTATATCAAGACTACAACAGATAAGCATATGAGCTGTATCAACATTCCAATAGATAAGCATATGAGCTGTATCAACACTTCAATAGATAAGCATATGAGCTGTATCAATACTTCAATGGGAGAGCATATGAGCTGCATCCCTGGGTCCATCCCCCATCTTCCCTTAACCATTAACCGGTTTAGAGGTACATCCCCTATCTTCCCCTAAACCGTGGAGTACATCCCCCATCTCCTCCCACACACAAGCAATGCATATAGACACAGAATCATACACATAATCGATCAATACATAAAGTTAATGTATTCTATCAACCGTCTACACATAATGCATATAAACACATTGGTCATATACACAATCAATCAATACATAAAGTTAATGTATTCTATCAACTGTCATACTCTATGACACATCCGATTGATTAGTTTTAGTTTGCCTAATCATCATGCATTGTCTACAACAATCAATACTACCATCCACCGGTAGCCCAAAGCAATTATTTCTAAACAGGAAATAAATGCACAAATGGATAATATATCAACATTTCAATTAGGTGAGCAATAAATGATTTAACTACACCCTTTAGTCCCATACATTCCCAATTTCAACATTTCCAATTCGATTCCTCATTTCCTTTAATCAATTATATACATTAATTAATAAAACAATTAGGGCAAATTACCTTAATTAACAAAACAACTCTAAGGTTTCATTTTCATCCCCGATCCATCATTCAACTCATTTTCTTTCATACCAAACTTGCATACCGGTGTATTTCAAACAAAACCCCAACTTTTGTAAAATTACACAAAAGACCCAAACATTCTCAAATCTACCCAACAACACCAAACATATCAAAATGCTAAAATTTAAAGACAAAATCCATAAGGAAGAGTAGGATATCCCTACCTCAAAAGATGACACTCAACGGAGAAGACGAAGAAACTCAACGTGCTCCAAAACTCAATATTTTCGGATCAAAAGATAGCCCGTGACGATCAACCCAACTTTTACAAAGACCAAAGGTAAGGAGAACACCCTAGCTAGATCAAACCCTAGAGAGAAGGGAGATTCTAGAGAGAGGAGCTCTCAAAAATGGGTTTTTGAAAAAGTAGGAGAGAGAAAGAAAAGTGAAAAGTGATTTAAAATCACCCAGCGGATAACTCATATACGCACGACCCGCTCGAGCTGAGAATAGAACGCTCGAGCGTCAGGCACAAATATCTGGTACCACTCGAGCGTAAGGATGACCGCTCGAGCGCCAAGCAACAAAAGCAAAACACATCCGCTCGAGCGTGAAGAACCAGTCCGCTCAAGCGCAGATTTTCATCTCCCAGAACTTTTCAGAAAAAGAACTACCCGCTCGAGCGCCAACAATCCCGCTCGAGCGCGACTCGCTCGAGCGCAAGAAACTCGCTCGAGCGTAGAAAACACACCTGCAGAAGTTTTGCAGGGCCACGAAATACTGGAAGTGCGTAAACCCCGCTCGAGCGAACAACCAAAAACCAAACTCCGCTCGAGCGCAGAATGACCCACTCGAGCGAAACACCAAAATTCTGGGCAACAACACTAGAGATCAGAACTCAATCTACCTGTTCGAAACATGCCCAACACATCTTAAAACTCAAACACCAAGAGTAAAGGATAGAAACGAGAATAAGACGAAAACACAACCACAGAACCGAGTTCGAATTACAGTTAAACAACCAAGGAAAAAACGGGATCGCTATATTCTTCCTCTTTCTCTTCGATTTCCCTGACTTTCTCTTCTAGCTCTCAAGAAGAAAGTTTCTCTGCAACTTTCTCCGTCCTTCTCTCTTTTGTTCTAGAAACTAATCAGCTTAGCTAACTAATTGTTTCATAAGCTTAAGTGGCCAAGTTTAACTCAGACTAACCTTGCTTAGCCTCTAAGAAAGAGAATTTTATTTGTAATTGTAGCTTAACGATATTTAAGGTTTTCTAAATCACCTAATTGTTCAATTCTCAAGTAAAAAATGATGAAGTTGAATTTCCTTTGTTTTTTTTCCTATTTCTCTCTCCTTTCTCTAACTCTCCCTTCTAGCTCTCAAGAACAAAGTTTCGCCGTAACTTTCTCTGTGCTTCTTTCTTTTTTTCTAGAAACTAATTAGCTTAGGTAACTAATTGTCTCGTAAGCTTAATAATTGGCCAAGTATAACTCAAACTAATCTTGCCTAGCGTGTAAGAAAGGGAATTTTCTGTGTAACTATAGCTTAATCATGTTAGTTTAACTTAAGCAACTCATTAAATATTTTCTAAATCACCTTAGTGTTCAATTCTCACGTCCAAAATTATGAATTTGAATTTCCTTTGATTCTTTTTTTCTTTTCTTTTTTTTCCTTTCTATTTCTCAATCTTTTCTCCAACTGTCTCTTCTAACTCTCAAGAAGATAGTTCATCTGTATCTTTCTCTGTCCATCTTCTTCCTTCTCCCTTTTGTTCTAGAAACTAATTAGCTTAGGTAACTAACTGTTTCATCAGCTTAAGTGCCCAAGCTTAAATCAAACTAATTTTCCTTAGCCTCTAACTAAGAGAATTGTCTGAGTAATTATAGTTCAACGATATTAATTTATAACTTAAACACCTCATTTATGGTTTTCTAAATCACCTAAGTGTTCAATTGTCAAGTCCGAAAGGATGAATTTGAATTCCGGTTGATTTTCTTCCAATTTCTCTTTCTTTTCTGTGACTTTCTCTTCTTGCTCTCAAGAAGAAAGTTTCTCTGTAACTTCCTCCGTCCCTCTCTTTCCTTCTCTCTTTTGTTCTAAGAACTAATTAGGATTGGTAAATAATTGTTTCATAAGCTTAAGTGACCGAGTTTAACTGAAACTAATCTTGCTTAGCTTCTAAGATACAGAATTTTCTAAGCAATTGTCACTTAACGATATTCGTTTAAGTTAAGTACCTCATTTATGGTTTTCTAAATCAATTGTGTGTTCAATTCTCAAGTCAGAAAGGATGAATTTGAATTCCTTTCGATTTTCTTCATATTTCCCCTTCTTTGCACTAACCTTTTTTTTTTTTTTTCCAGCTCCGAAGAAGGAAGTTTCTCCGTAACTTTCTCCGTCCCTCTCCTTCCTTCTCTCTCTTTTGTTCTACGTACTCATTAGCTTAGGTAACAAATTGTTTCATAAGCTTAAGTGGCCAAGTTTAACTCAATCTAATCTTGCTTAGCCACTAAGATAGCGAACTTTCTGAGTAATTGTAGCTTAACGATATTAGTTTAACATAAGCACCTCATTTAAGATTTTCTAAATCACTTACCCAAAAAAAAAATTATTTTCTAAATCAGCAAGGTATTCAATTCTCAATTTCACAAAAATTGAATTTGAATTCTCTTTGAATTTCCTCCTATTTCTCTTTGTTTTCTCTAACTTCTCTTCTAGCTCTCAAGAAGGAAAGTTTCTCTGTAACTCTCTCCGTCCTTCTGCTTCCTTTCCTCTTTTGTTCTAGAAACTAATTAGCTTAGGTGAGTAATTGTTTCATAACCCTAAGTGGCAAAGTTTAACTCAAACTATCCTTGCTTGGTCTCTAAGAAAGATAATTTTCTGAGTAATTATAGCTTAACGATATTAGTTTAATATAAGAACTTCATTTAAGGTTTTTAAAATCGCCTAAGTGTTCAATTCTCGAGTCCAAAAGGTTGAATTTGAATTCCCTTTGATTTTCTTCCTATTTCTCTTTCTTTGCTCTAACTTTCACTTCGAGCACTCAAGAAGAAAGTTTCTCTGTAACTTTCTCCTTCCTTTTCCTTCTTTGTCCTCTGGTTCCAGAAACAAATTAGTTGTGGTACCTAATTGTTTCATAAGCTTAAGTGGCCAAGTTTAACACAAACTAATCTCGCTTACCCTCTAAGAAAGAGAATTTTCTTAGTAATTTCAGCTTCACGATATTAGTTTTACTTCAACAACTCATTTGACGATTTCTAAATCACCTAAGTGTTCAATTCTCAAGTCAAAAAGGATGAATTTGAATTTCCATTTTGTTCCAATTTCTCTTTCTTTGCTCTTACTTTGTCTTCTACCTCTCAAGAAAATAGTTTCTCCGTAACTTTCTCCATCCTTCTCCTTCCTTCTCTCTCTTATTCTAGAAACTAATTAGCTTAGGTAACTAATTGTTTCATAGGATTAAGTGGCCAATTTTAACTCAAACTAAGGCCTCTACGAAATGGAATTTTTTGAGTAATTGTAGCTTAACGATACTAGTTTCACTTAAGCACCACATATAAGGTTTTCCAAATCACCTACGTGTTCAAATCTCAAGCCAGAAAATGATGAACTTGAATTCCTTTTGATTTTCTTCATATTTCTCTTTGTTTTCTATAACTTTCTCTGCTAGCCTATAAGAAGAAATTTCTCTGCAACTTTCTCCGTCCTTCTCCTGCCTTCTTTCTTTTGTTCTACGAACTAATTAGGTTTGGTAACTAATTGTTTCATAAGCTTAAGTGGCCAAGTTTAACGCAAACTTATCTTGTTTAGCCTCTAAGAAAGTTTCTCTGTAACTTTCTACGTCCTTCTCATTCCTTCTCTCTTTTAGTCTAGAAACTAATTAGCTTAGTCATAAACTTAGGTCGCCAAGTCTGACTCGAACTAATCTTGCATAGCCTCTGAGAAATAGAATTTTCTAAGTAATTGTAGCTTAACGATATTGGTTTATTCACCCAAAAAAAAAAACGATATTGGTTTAACTTAAGCACCTCATTTAAGGTTTTCTAAATCACCTAAGTGCAAGCCTAAAAGTTTGAATTTGAATTCCCTTTTATTATCTTCCTGTTTCTCTTTCTTTTCTCTGACTTTCTCTTCTAGCTCTCAAGACGAAAGTTTCTCTGTTACTTTCTCTGCCCTTCTCCTTCGTTCTCTCCTTTGTTCTAGAAACTAATTAGCTCAGACAACCAATTGTTTTCATAACCTTAAGTGGGAAAGTTGAACTCAAACTAACCTTGCTTTGCCTCTAAGAAAGAGAATTTTCTGAGTAATTCTAGCTTAACAGTATTAGTTTAACTGAAGCACCTCATTTAAGGTTTCTGACTCACCTAACTGTTCAATTCTCAAGACCGAAAGTGTGAATTCGAACTCCCTTCGATTTTCTTCTCATTTCTCTGACTTTCTCTTCTGTCTCTCAAGAAGATAGTTTATCTGGAAGTTTCTCTGTCCTTCACCTTCCTTCTCTGAAGAGGATAGTTTATCTGGAAGTTTCTCTGTCCTTCACCTTCCTTCTTTTGTTCCAAGAACTAATTTGCTTAGGCAACTAATTGTTTCATAAGCTTAAGTGGCCAAGTTTAACTCAAACTTTCCCAAGCAATTTCTCTTTCTTTGCTCAAACTTTCTCTGCTAGCTCTCAAGAAAATAGTTTCTCCGTAACTTTCTCCGTCCTTCTCTCTTTTGTTCTAGAAACTAATTTGCTTAGGTAACTAATTGTTTCATAGGATTAAGTGGCCAATTTTAACTCAAACTAAGGCCTCTAAGAAATGGAATTTTTTGAGTAATTGTAGCTTAACGGTACTAGTTTCACTTAAGCACCACATATAAGGTTTTCTAAATCACCTACGTGTTCAAATCTCAAGCCAGAAAATGATGAATTTGAATTCCTTTTGATTTTCTTCATATTTCTCTTTCTTTTCTATAACTTTCTCTGCAACTTTCTCCGTCGTTGTCCTACCTTCTTTCTTTTGTTCTACGAACTAATTAGGTTTGGTAACTAGTTTTTTCATAAGCTTAAGTGGCCAAGTTTGACTCAAACTAATCTTGCTTAACCTTTAAGAAATTTTCTCTGTAACTTTCTACGTCCTTCTCATTCTTTCTCTCTTTTATTCTAGAAACTAATTAGCTTAGTCATAAACCTAGGTCGTCAAGTTTGAGTTGAACTAATCTTGCATAGCCTCTAAGAAATAGAATTTTCTGAGCAATTGTAGCTTTTTTTTTTTTTTTTTTTGGGTAAGTAAGTCATAAAATTAAGACAATGAAATTTACATCTCTCTTTTGTTCTAGAAACTAATCAGCTTAGCTAACTAATTGTTTTATAAGCTTAAGTGGCCAAGTTTAACTCAGACTAACCTTGCTTAGCCTCTAAGAAAGAGAATTTTATGTGTAATTGTAGCTTAACGATATTTTAGGTTTTCTAAATCTCCTAACTGTTCAATTGTCAAGTCAAAAATGATGAAGTTGAATTTCCTTTATTTTTTTCCTATTTCTCTTTCCTTTCCATAACTCTCTCTTCTACCTCTCAAGAACAAAGTTTCGCGGTAACTTTCTCTGTCCTTCTTTCTTTTTTTCTGGAAACTAATTAGCTTAGGCAACTAATTGTTTCGTAAGCTTAATAATTGGCCAAGTTTAACTCAAACTAATCTTGCCTAGCCTATAAGAAAGGGGATCTTCTGTGCAACTATAGCTTAATTATGTTAGTTTAACTTAAGCAACCCATTAAATATTTTCTAAATCACCTTAGTGTTCAATTCTCACGTCCAAAATGATGAATTTGAATTCCCTTTGATTCTTTTTTGTTTTCTTTTCCTTCCTATTTCTCATTCTTTTCTCTAACTTTCTCTTCTAACTCTCAAGAAGACAGTTTATCTGTATCTTTCTCTGTCCATCTTCTTCTTTTTTGGGTGGATAAGTCTTAAAATAAAAGACAAAAAAATTACACCACTACAAGGGACATACCCCAAGCCCTAGCAAAAAGCTATACAAGAAGCACCGAAACAAGAAAGAAAAAAACCTAACAGAAATGCCATTGTAAAGACGAAACAAAGCTAAAGAAACCACAAAGAAAAGAGAGAAAACGAAAAAATATAT